>NC_038252.2:21545609-21581126 GCF_000004515.6 Glycine max | reverse complement strand
AGTTTTAAATGGATACGTCAACAATTTCCTAAATTTGACATATTGATTAAACATTACAAAGATTTAAATGTAACGTTAACATGAAATTGAAAATAAATAGATTTAAAACTTAATTGAAATTTTTGCGCATTCCTCACAGCCCATGCATTCGCACAAAATATTCAATAACTCATTCAACATTAAAAAAAATAGAAAAAGAAAAGGAAGTGACTTCAGCTCGAAAATGGAAAAACCAAAATAAATAATGGAGATACATTAGCATAAGGACTTACTCTCTCCCTCCCTACCCCCCCCCCCTCTCTCTCTCTCTCTCTATATATATATATATATATATATATATATATAACTCACTCTCCAACTCACATACATGCATTATGTTCATCTAAGTACCAACTCTCTTCCCTTGCACTCTTTCGTTTCCAACCCACTTATGTTTTCTTAGCACTTTAGCAATCCAAAAAGATACAAACCCAAAACTTTAGGGTGTGTTGGGTTTGTATTTCCATTTTTTGTTTTCATTTTTTGTTTTTATTTTTTGAAAATTATTTTCATTTTTAAAATATTAAAATTCTTAAAATATGTTTAGTTTGACTTCTTATTTTCTGCTTTCAAGAAATAAAAACAATAAAAATGCATTTTCAAAAGGAAATATATTTTTAGATTTGCTTAAAATTACATTCCCTGTCATCGCGTTTTCATTTTACCCAAAATGAGGTTTCTGGTTTCAACTGAAAACACTGAAAACGAGATTTTATTGTCTCTAGTTCTTGGTTTGATTGGAAAAATATTTTTACTGAAAATGAAAACAGAAATCCAACTAAACACATTTTCATCACCATTTTTCTATTTCCAGTAAAAATGAAAACAAAAAACAACCAAACCAAACACCCCCTTAATTTCTTTTTCAAACACAAAAACTTCCCGTGCAATACAGCATTTATTAACGCGTTGCCGAGGGATAAACACATCTAAAGTAAGGTGTTAGATTATATGATAATATATTCTGATTTTATATAATTCTTATATCTATTAGATTTATCTTTAGTCATATCTTTAGCTATTAGGTTTATCTTTAGTTTTATAGTTGTTATATCTATTCGATTTATCTTTAGCCATTCCATTAGATTTATCTTTAGCCATATCTTTAGCTTATATATCTTTAGCTTGTAACCTTATATATAAGAGAATGGTGCTTAATGAATTATTCAAGGAAACAATTTCTTTCATGGTATCAGATTGCTTAGGGAAATATTTTTGAACCTTCCTCAGCCTTCCGCACACAGGCCCTAGCGTCGTTTAGCCCCTTTCTTCTTCTTCTCCCCTTCTTCTCCATCACCATGCCTGACTCAAAATCTACCTTTCACCTTGCTCTTATTATATCCAACATCAAGAGTCATGTCCTAATCATTCTTGAGATGGAATATGTCCAATACGCGACATGGGCTGAACTTTTCAAAATTCACACACGATCCCATAGGGTAATTGATCATATAATTCCTCCGCAGGATGGCAAGCAGAAGGCGTCACCAATGGAAGAGGAGACAGAACTCTGGTTGACACTAAACGCCACCGTTCTACGATGGATTTATGCCACCATTTCTCATGATCTTTTACATACTATTCTTGAACCCAACACCACAACAATGGAGGCTTGGAATAGGTTGCGTGATATATTCCAAGATAACAAACACTCTCGTGCCGTTACACTTGAGTATGATTTCACCCACACAACCATGGAGGCCTTTTCAAGTGTCTCTACTTACTGTCAATTGTTGGATCAAGTGGCCTCGGAATAACTAAGAAGGGAGGAGGTTGAATTAATTATTAATGTGCCTTGACTAATTAAAATTTATCCTTCTTAATGTTACTAGATTCAATTAGGCTTTTACTATTAAGTTAAGAAAGTAAAGAACAATAACTTAACCAAAAGTAAAGCACAATTAAAAGTACGCAGTGGAAATTAAAAAGTGTAGGGAAGAAGAAGACAAACACAAAATTTATACCGGTTCGGCCACAAGCCGTGCCTACGTCCAGTCCCCAAGCAACCACTGGTTCTTGAGATTTCCAATAACCTTGTAAAATCCTTTACAAGCAAAGATCCACAAGGGATGTACCCTCCCTTGTTCTCTTTGAACAACCAAGTAGATGTAACCTTCACTTGAACTGATCCACAAGAGATGTACCCTCTCTTGTTCTCAGTATTACAACCCAAGTAGATGTACCCTCTACTTGTACCACAAAGGATGTACCCTCCAATGTGTTAAGACAAAGAATTTTTAGGCTGTTAGTCCCTTGAATCTTTGTAAGGGGAAACAAAAGATATCTCAGGCGGTTAGTCCTTTGAAATCTTTTGCTTAAAGGGAAGAGGAAGAATCAAAAGAATTCTCAGACGGTTAGTCCTTTGAAACTTTTGGCAAGAGGGAGAAGGAAGAAACAAAAGAATTCTCAAGCGGTTAGTCCTTTGAATTCTTCTTGCAAGAGAGAGAATGAATGAAGAAGAAGAATAGCACAATTTTTTGGCCAATGAACTTTTCTTAAATAAAGAAAGTTTTGAACAAAAACTCTTAGAAGAATACTTTGAATGAATGTAAGAAATCTGAAAGTTGTTACTCTAAAATTTGTGCCATGATCACATATTTATAGTCATTTGATGACTCTTGAAAAAACAAGTTAAAAGTTGTGACTCTTGGCAATTTCTTCAAAATTAGTCACTTTTTAAAAGTTGTGACTCTTTTGAAAACTAATCACTTTAAAAGTTGTGACTCTTTTGAAAACTAGTCACTTACAGGTTGTGACTTTTGAAAAAATCTTCAGAAACAAGTCACTTTAAGAATTGTGACTTTTGGTAATTTATTTTTCAAAATAAGTTACTGGTAATCGATTACCATTATAGTGTAATCAATTACACATCAACAGATGTGACTCTTCATGTTTAAATTTGAAAATCAAAATGTTTAAAGACACTGGTAATCGATTACAAGTATTGTGTAATCGATTACACAAGTTTGAAATGATTTGAAAATGTTTTATCACAAGTTGTGACTCTTGAAATTTGACATCTAACGTATTAAAACATTGGTAATCGATTACATGATTATACTAATCGATTACAGCTTTTTAAATTAGTTTGAAAAAATTGTTGGCTACTGGTAATCGATTACTGCCTTCTAGTAATCGATTACCAGAGAATAAAACTCTTTGGTAAAAGATTTTTCTTTTTGAAAAATTCTCTTGAACAAAATTGTGCTATTCAGTAGTTTTTGAAAAACTCTTTTAATACTTATCTTGATTGAGTCTTCTCTTGATTCTGGAATCTTGAGTCTTGATTCTTTACATGAATCTTGAATCTTGAATCTTGAATCATGAATCTTGAATCTTGAATCTTGAATCTTGATCTTGATTTTTGAAACTTGTTTGACTCTTGATTCTTTGGCATCATCAAAATAATCTTGGAAGGCATTGCTTCCACATCAACATCTCAAGTCACTGTCGGATCAACTCAAGAACGTCGGCTTTCCGGTCGATAACAATAGGTTGGTTCTGCAATTGGTCTCCGGTCTCACTGAACCCTACAAGGGAGTGTCCACACTCATCCGTCAAAGTGATCCCTTGCCTCAGTTTTATCAAGCACAGTCGATGTTTGTTCTCAAAGAATCCGGCCTCAAGAAGGCGGCTCAGACCTCGTCCTCCGCCATGATGGCTCATGACTCGAATGAATCTCAAGAGATGTCTGATCATTCATTAGCACACCGCACAAATAATGGTGGAAAACAGTATTCAAACCGTGGCAATTCTAGAAAGAATCGCAACAACACTAGTGGTCGTGATAACTTAGGCACTTGCAAGGGAGGCTCTGGTGGCGGGGGTAAAGGTGGCGGTGGCAACAATCGCGGGGGTGGACAACAGCAGCCCCAGAACAACCCCTGGCCTGCAGGACAGCAATGGCCTTGGCCATAGATGCGGTGGGTTGTTCCTCCTTGTTCGTACCCAGCTGCTTCATGGGCCAGGCCCAATTATCAGCAACCTCCACGCCAACAGCCCGGTATTTTTGGGTCCAGACCTCAGCAGGCATACACACCCATAGCTCCTACTCCAACAAACATCGAGGCTACAATGCACACCCTCAATATTACTTCTTCGGATCAGAATTGGTATATGGACATTGGTGCCACCTCTTATATGACGTCCACCTCAAGTAATCTCACGTCTTATTTTAATATGAGCAATCATCATGCTATCACTGTTGGTAATGGTCAATCAATTCCTATTCATGGTTATGGTCAAACTAACTTGCCTTCCCCACATCCTCCTTTAGCCTTGAAAAATGTCCTTCATGCTCCTAAACTAATCAAAAACTTAGTGTCGGTTAGAAAATTTACCACTGATAACTCTGTGACTATTGAATTTGATCCCTTTGGGTTTTCTGTGAAGGATTTTCAGACAGGGATGCCTCTAATGAGGTGTGAGAATCGAGGCGCGCTTTATCCTATCACCAAGTCCACCACTCCAACCACTTCTTTCTCTACTTTTGCTGTCTTAGCTCCTTCTCTTTGGCATGAGCGATTGGGACACCTGGGAGTATCTATCTTGCATACTCTTAGGAAGAATAAATTTATTGAATGTAATCAAATTAGAGATTCTCATATTTGTCATTCATGTTCTCTTGGAAAACATATTAAGTTACCTTTTGTTTTGTCACATTCTCATACTCTTATGCCATTTGATATTGTTCACACTGATCTTTGGACATCACCTGTTTTGAGTTCCTCAGGGCACCGATATTATATCTTGTTGTTAGATGATTATTCTAAATTTTTGTGAACTTTTCCTTTGTCAAACAAATCAAATGCTTATTCCACATTCATAAATTTTTGAACTTTCATCCGAACTCAATTCAAACAGGAAGTAAAGAATATACAATGTGATAATGGTAAAGAGTTTGATAATAATCCTTTTTGAGATTTTTGTAAAGTGAATGGTATTTCTTTCCGATTGTCTTGTCCTCATACTTCTCCTCAAAATGGGAAAGCCGAAAGGACAATTCGTACAATTAACAATATTGTTCGTACTTCACTTGCCCATGCGTCATTACCTCCTTTCTTTTGGCATCATGCCTTGCAAATGGCGACTTACCTTCTCAATATTCTTCCTCATAAGTTATTGAACTATAAATCTCCTCTTAGGGTTCTTTATCATAAGGATCCGACCTATTCTCTCATCTTCGGGTTTTTGGGTGTTTATGTTATCCTCTATTTCCTTCCACTACCATAAATAAACTTCAACCCCGCTCTACTCCATGTGTTTTTTTGGGATATCCTTCGAATCACCGTGGTTATAAATGCTATGACTTATCATCTGGGAAAATAATTATATGTCGTCATGTCATTTTCGATGAGACACAATTTCCATTTGCTAAATTACATACTCCTCATATTCAGACTTATGATTTCTTAGATGATGGCCCAAACTCATACGTGGTTCACCATTTAGTGTCTCAATCCACTACTCCTAATGCTCAAACTCCTGGTCTAGTTCCATTCGGGGCCAACTCCCCTAATATTGCAATCGGCCCAACCATTGAGCCAAAGAAGAATATTGTTAATTGTACGAATTGTCCAACGACTGCTTCCCCTCCTCCTAGTCCATCCCCTTCTTCACGTCCCAGCCTACCTCCTCGGGCTGTTACACGCAGCCAACATGGGATAGTTAAGCCAAAGAAGATCTTTAATCTTCATACCATTGTTGCTAAATCCCCTCTGCCACGTAACCCCGCGTCGACCCTTCGGGACCCGAATTGGAAAAGGGCTATGGATGATGAATTTGATGCTCTTATTAAAAATAAGACGTGGGAGTTGGTGTCTTATCCACCTGATGTTAATGTAATTCAATCATTGTGGATTTTTGCTCATAAAGAAAAATCTGATGGTTCTTTTGAGAGGCGTAAAGCTCGTCTTGTAGGTGATGGCAAAACTCGACAGGTTGGCGTAAATTGTGGTGACACATTTAGTCCGGTGGTCAAACCAACAACTATTCGCACAATTCTAAGTCTGGCTTTGTTTAAGGCATGGCCCATTCATCAACTTGACGTCAAAAATGCTTTCTTACATGGTGAACTTAATGAGACTATCTACATGCATCAGCCTATGGGTTTTAGGGACCCGCAAAAACCTAATCATATTTGTCTGTTAAAGAAGTCTCTATACGGGCTTAAACAGGCACCGTGGGCTTGGTATAAGAGATTTGCTGATTTTGTTCATACACTCGGGTTCTCTCATAGCACTTCGGATCATTCTCTTTTCATCTATCGACAAGGTACTTCTATGGCTTATATTTTGTTATATGTGGATGACATCATTTTGACTGCTTCCTCTGATGAGCTTCGTAAGTCCATTATTACCTTTCTTAGCTCGGAATTTGCTATGAAGGACTTGGGACAGTTGAACTATTTTTTGGGCATTGTTATAACTCATCATGCAGGTGGTTTGTTTTTATCTCAAAAAGAAATATGCCATGGAGATTATTGATCGTGTTGGCATGTCTTCTTGTAAGTCATCACCTACCCCTGTTGATACTAAACCAAAGCTTAGTGCTACATCAAGCACTCCATTTGAGGATCCAACTCTCTACAGGAGCCTTGCTGGTGCTCTACAATACCTTACTTTTACCATACCTGACATTACATATGCAGTGCAACAGGTGTGCTTATTCATGCATGACCCAAAGGATGAGCACATGCACGCTCTCAAGCACATATTATGCTACATTCGGGGTACTATAGACCATGGTCTTCATCTTTATCCATCATTTACATCCACTCTTGTTTCTTATACGGATGTTGATTGGGGTGGATGCCCAGATAGGAGACGGTCTACTTCTGGGTATTATGTATTTCTTGGTGATAATTTGATCTCTTGGTCAGCTAAACGACAGGCTACTTTGTCCAAGTCTAGTGGAGAGGCTGAATACCGAGGGGTTGCCAATGTAGTTTCAGAGTCATGTTGGTTGCGAAATCTTCTTTTGGAGCTTCATTGTCCAATCCAAAAGGCTACATTGGTTTATTGTGATAATGTAAGTGCGATATATCTTGCGGGTAATCCGGTTCAACATCAACGCACTAAACACATTGAGATGGATATACATTTTGTTCATGAAAAGGTTGCTCGTGGTCAAGTTCGAGTTTTACATGTCTCGTCTCGTTATCAGATTGCAGACATATTTATCAAAGGACTTTCTTTGGTGTTATTTGAGGATTTTTGAGACAGTCTTAGTGTCCATCGACCTCCCGCTTCGACTGTGGGAGTGTGTTAGAATATATGATAATATATTTTGATTTTATATAGTTGTTATATCTATTAGATTTATTTTTAGTCATATCTTTAGCTATTAGGTTTATCTTTAGTTTTATAGTTGTTATATCTATTAGATTTATCTTTAACCATTCTATTAGATTTATCTTTAGCCATATCTTTAGCTTATAATCTTGTATATAAGCAAATGGTGCTTAATGAATTATTTAAGGAAACAATTTCTTTCATAAGGTAATTAACGAGTATGTTGGTCTTCAACTATTGCCTTTCAATTTGAAATTGGATTTTCTGTAAAGCTATGCTTATTCCATTATTTCGTCTTTATTTATTCATAAATGTTTTTGTTTTTATTTTGTTATGTTGAGATGTGAAATACCTACGTACCAGGAAAAGATGTTGAGATGTGAAATAAGTTGTGTTTTTTTAGATTGAGTTCAATGTACAGTGTTTTATCTGTTTAGCTTCTCTCTCTTTCTCTTCTTTTTGAATTTTGACTATGATATTGAAAATTATTTTATTTTTATATAATTTTATATTCAATTTTTCTTTTAATATTTATATAAAATATAAAAAGGATTTTATGCACCTCTAAAGATGAGGTCCTTGGCCATCGTCCACCTAGACCGCCAGAAACCACTACTGAAAATATAGGCTTTTTTACCAATCAGGGATAAAAAAAATTCCATTTTCTGATTGGGTGTATATTTTAAAAAATTATCCAAAAGGGGGTAAGTCGTAATAGCTGTTACGACTTCTAACTCAAAAGTCCTAACACCTGTTACGATTTTTTATTTTTTTTTATTTTTTAATTTAAGTCGCAAAAACATTTACGACTTCAGTATAAATCTAATTTTTTTACAACTTCAAAGTCATAATTTTCTTTTTTATAAAAATAGCGAAAGTCGTAAAATTTTATATGACTTTAAAGTTGTAAACTGTATTTTAATTTTTTTTTAAATTTTTTTAAAGGTTTACGACTTCAAAATCATAAACCTATTTTTATTTTTATAAAAACTGCTATTTTGCTATTTGAGGCCCCATTTTTGTTTTATTCACCTATTTTCTTTTCGTAAATCTGCTTTTTTAATTTAATAGTGTTTACGGTTTTATTTTTATTTTAAATAAAAAATTTAAAATAAAATATAATTTAAATATATAATAAATAATATTAAGTTATATACTAATAAAATCAACTTAAAATTATTTATTTTATATTTAAATTTTATTTTATTTTAACTTTTTTACTTAAAATAAAAATAAAACCATAAACACTATTAAATTAAAAAAAAGATTTATGAAAACAAAATAGGTGAACAAAACAAAAATGGGACTGTAAATAGCAAACCAACAATTATTTTTATAAAAACAAAATAGGTTTAGGAAGTCCTAAACCTTTAAAAAATTAAAAATTAAATAAATTAAATACTTACGACTATGAAGTTGTGTAAAATTTAACGATTTTTACTATTTTAAAAAAAATGAAATTTAAACTGAAGAAATCATAAATATTTTTACGACTTCAGTTAAAAAAATTAAAAATAAAAAATAAAAAGTCATAACATGTGTTAATGTTTGAGTCAAAAGTCATAACAACTGTTACGACTTATCTTTTTTTCGATAATTTTTTAAAATATATTCCAAATTGGAAAATGGAAATTTTTTTTACCCTGATTGGTAAAAAAGCAGAAAATATAGATACATTAAATAACAGACATTTCTCCTCAATTTTTTCACCTATAACACAACTAAACCATGACTAAAGTGGCTCAGTACACCAAATGGGTCCGAGTCTCATAACAATGCTACAAAGTGCAAAAGATGAAAAAGCACGGAACAATTCGTACCAGTGCATTTTGTCCATCTCCGCATGAATTATCCAAAAGCAGTCTTTGTTTTCGTGCCCTGCGCCTCTACGTTGTACTTAAGCTTTACGTTGGATTCCAAATTCAACAACGAGAGCTACGTCATCTATTCCATTTCCACCGTATAACGAAATAGACATCTTTCGTGTATTGTTCTTTCACTCACTCATCTTCTGCCTCTCATTTTTTGTTATCATCTCTTTGTCTTCTCTCTCTTTTGATTCTTAGACAATTCAATTCATATCTCATCTCCCCCATGCTCAGAATTTAGAGAATGACCCGTCTCCCTGATTCATGTTTTCCCTTCACCTTCTGATTTTGTGAATGAAAAAGAGCAATTTTTGCTGGCAAGTTTAACAAAGCTAGTGTCTTATCTGGTTTGTTATTTCATTGCCTCCAAAGTTTACGATACCTTGGTGCTGTGTTTGGTTTAAACTTTGATATTTGGATTTTACATTTCTTAATGGGGATGTTCAGTGGTGCCGAGTATGTGCCTATTGGTAATGATGAGTTACCTTCTCCAAGAGAAAATCACATGAGGAGAGTTTCTGTTCTTCCTCTGGTATTTCTCATCTTCTATGAGGTTTCTGGGGGACCCTTTGGTGTTGAGGACACAGTGCATGCAGCAGGTCCTCTATTAGCCCTTATGGGGTTCTTGGTTTTCCCATTCATATGGAGTGTTCCTGAGGCTCTGATCACTGCAGAGATGAGCACCATGTTCCCTGAGAACAGTGGCTATGTGGTTTGGGTCTCTTCTGCTTTGGGTCCCTATTGGGGGTTTCAGCAAGGTTGGATGAAATGGCTAAGTGGGGTGATTGACAATGCTTTGTATCCAGTTCTGTTTCTTGACTATTTGAAATCAGGTATCCCTGCATTGGGTGGTGGGGTTCCCAGAACTGTTTCAACTTGGGCCTTAACTGTGGCTCTCACTTGCTTGAACTATAGGGGTTTAACCATTGTGGGAATGGTTGCAGTTCTGTTAGGTGTTTTCTCACTCCTTCCTTTTGTTGTCATGGGACTCTTGTCAATTCCAGACCTGAAACCTTCAAGATGGTGTGTGATGAATCTGGATGATGTTGATTGGAATCTGTATTTGAATACTTTGTTTTGGAACCTCAATTATTGGGACTCTATTAGTACTCTTGCTGGGGAAGTGGATAATCCAAGGAGAACTCTTCCCAAGGCTCTATTTTATGCTTTGATCCTTGTGGTTTTGGGCTATTTTTTCCCTCTTTTGATTGGCACTGGTGCTGTTCCTCTCAATAGGGACTTGTGGACTGATGGGTACTTCTCAATTATTGCTGAGATTGTTGGAGGAGTGTGGTTGAGGTGGTGGCTTCAAGCTGCTGCTGCAATGTCTAACATGGGAATGTTTGTTGCTGAAATGAGCAGTGACTCATTCCAGCTTCTAGGGATGGCAGAGAGGGGCATGCTACCCGAGTTCTTCAGCAAGAGGTCCCGTTTCGGAACCCCTCTTGTAGGAATACTCTTTTCGGCCTCTGGTGTGATCTTACTGTCATGGCTGAGTTTTCAGGAGATTGTGGCTGCTGAAAACTTCTTGTACTGCTTTGGCATGATTTTGGAGTTTGTTGCATTCATATTGTTGAGGATCAGACACCCCAATGCGTCTAGGCCTTACAAGGTTCCAGGGGGAACAGCTGGAGCAATTACTATCTGCATTCCTCCCACAGTTTTGATTTTTGTGGTGCTCGCTTTCTCCTCCAACAAAGTGCTGGTTATAAGCCTCATCGCTATGGCGATTGGCCTTGTAATGCAACCATGTCTTAAAATTATGGAGGAAAGGAGATGGATGAAGTTCTCTGTTAGATCTGAGCTCCAGGATCTTGACAATAATGAGGAGAGCATTCACTCTTTTGTGGGTTAAGCTTATCCTGTTTGAAGAGTTGTGTAGAGAAAATTAAACTTAATATGTACAGAACTTTGAAATTGAAATGCGTTTTGTCTAGTTAGAACTTAGGCTGCATATCAATTTTGTGAGTTTGTTGATAGATAGGATAGGTTGGTCATTGGACACCTCTAAAGCGGAGAATTAGAATGTTTTAAGAAATGAGTTTATTTGGTTTCTATGCATCTTTTTTTTTTCTTTTAAATTATAAAATTTTGAATTTCTTAATCTAGTTATATATACTGCTTCCATGTGAAAATGCCTCAACTACTCTGGTCGTGAAGGGTAATAGTTGGGTTGAAAAATAATATATATTGTTTTCCATACATTGATCATTCTTATTGAGTGAAATTCATCAGTTTTATTAACTATGTTGTAACTCTCAATGTATACCAGTCACAATCTTCTGAATAGGAGCTGCACTGTTCGCATATCTCACATTCAAAGAGAAACCAAAGAGGTGGCAAACTCGTTTGCTAAAAAGGTTCATAGCCTCTCTCTCATGATCTAAACGTTTCTCTCTCCGCAGTTTCTCTTCTTAGGCTATCTCCAACGATATGCTTATGATGATTTTGCTTATTAAAGCATTGGTGTTTAATATTAAGACCATGCCATATTGGAGCTTATTAAAGCATTGGTGTTTATTAAGTATCCTCAAGTACCACGTGCTTAACTACAAAGTAAAAAATAAAATAGAGATTTTGGGTTGAAAATGCTCTTGACTACTTTCATAACGTGAGGATATATATGAAAGTTAACCACAAATAAAAGCAACTTTGTTAAACACAGGATAGACTGATTAGGTTTTGAAAGTTTGGTCCAGCGAAATAATTACGACAAGTGTTCAGAGTAAATAAGAATGGTCATCTAGTACTTCATTATCTTTTCATTCATTAGGTTCTTCTCTTCAAATCTTTCTTATATAGGCTTCTTGATGCATATGTTGGTTGTGAGTATGAGTCTTTTCAATCTTTCCATTTTGAGTCTTCATTGCATTTAAAGCTTAATGTTTTTTTTTTCTTTTGACGTGTCTACTTTTGTAGATGAGAGAAAAGAGAAAGTTGTGCTCTTTTTTTTCCCAAAAAGGTATTGCAAAGCGTCAGCTTCTAAAGAGTAGTGTATTACTTCTCTGGCCATTCCTACTTTACCTTCTCCTCAGTACTCTACCTCAACGTTCGATTTACTGTTGATCAAAACCTGTACTTATACTCGAAAAACCTAATTTCATAAAATGCTTCAAATTCAAACATTAAAGCATATTCGAAAAACCAAATGAATAACAGCATAAGGTTTATACTAGGAAGAATATAATACCAATTAAACCTTAACACTACGAACGTTATAGAGAAAAGAGCCTTAGGCACAAGTTCAGTTGGACGGAGAAAAATTTAGAGAGACATAAAACATGTGTTTAAGTTTTCTCATTAGAAAGCATTGGACGAAGACAACACGTTGGTCACTGACTTTTCAAAAAGTCTATGAAACCATTTTTTTTTTTTACAACAATCGCTTTGGACATTGGTTTCTTATGAAAAAAACTTTGGAGACATATATGCTAGAGCGTCGAACGCGACAAATATAACAGAAAAGAACAAACAAAATGAAATGAAATGAAATGATTGGAATAAATTTCTATGTATTCAGCAAATCAATTATTACAACTTATATATGAAAAAATACAAAGAATAACCTAAAAGGATAAGATAGCATAACTAAAAGAGAGAGGGAGAGAGAGGGATAACATATTCATGTACTATTTATAGCTCATTGGTTCTAGAATGTATATCCTGTACAATTGATAAAACAAAAAATAGAATTATGATTAGCTACTGCATTATGTTGTGCTTAGGCTTCAGCTTGGATGAATTGACAGTGAAGAGGCGAGGTGGGAGGCCTTTGGTGAAAATATTTGCCAATTGATTTGAAGAGGGAATTGGAAGCAGCCACATAAGTCATGCTTGAGATTTTTCTCTAACAAGGTGAAAATCAATATCCAAGTGCTTCTTCCGTTCATGAAAAACGGGGTTGACAGCTATGTGTAAAGTGCTTTGATTATCACAATAGATAATAGATTGAATTGAGCAAGGAACCCGCAGGTCTCTAAGGAGATAAGTAAGCCATTACAGCTACCAAAGCTCGATATTCGGCTTTGAAAGAGGATCGGGAGACGGTATTTTGTTTCTTCGTTTTCCATGAAACAAGAGAATTACCAATGAAGAAGCAGTAGCTAGTTATAAATCGTCTAGAATCCACACAGGTTGCCCAATCGACATCACTAAAACCTCGAATTTGAGTGTTGCAATTTCTTGGAAAGACTAAGCCTTTTCCGGGATAGCTTTTGAGATAACGGAGGACTTTTATCCTTGCATTGTGATGAGCTTTTATGGGGTTGGACATGAACTAACTCAATTGTTGTGTGGCAAAAACTATGTCAGGCCTAGTGCTTGTGAGGTAAATTAAGCGACCAACCAGTCTTTGATATGGAAGTGGATCAGTAAGAAGGACGGAGGAATCAACATGAAGTCGAAGAGTACTATCCATGGGTGTAGAAGATGGTTTGCATCCAAGCATGCCTGAATCCTTGAGAAGGTCAAGACAATACTTCCTTTGGCATAGAGAAATCCCTTGATCAGAATGTGTCACTTCAATTCCCAAAAAATATTTCAATGTCCCCAAATCCTTAATGAGAAAATTAGAGCGGAGGATCTGTTTGACGCTATTGATTTCTCAGGCAGAATTACCAATTAAAACAATATTGTCAACATAAATGATAAGAGCAATAAATTCAAAATGATTAGCCTTGATAAAAAGACTATGGTCAACATGGACATGTCAATATCCATAGGTCAAGAGCAAATTAGACAATTTTTCATACCATTTGCGACTTGCCTGTTTCAACTTGTAGAGAGATTTGTGAAGTTTGCAACTCTGAGAGGGACTGAATCCATGTAGTCCAGGAGGGATCACCATGTAAACATCTTCAGATAAGTCCCCATGGAGGAACGCATTGTTGACATCCAATTGTTGAGGAGTCCAACAATTGATGGAGGCAAGGGCAAGGACTACACGGATTGTTGACATTTTAACCACAGGGGAGAAGGTTTTGAAGTAGTACACACCTTCAATTTGAGAAAAGCCATTTGCAACGAGGCGGGCTTTGTACCACTCAACACTACCATTGGGTAACCTCTTGATTTTGTAAACCCATTTGCATCCAATGGGACAAACATAAGGAGGGGTATGAACAATATCCCAAGTCTAGTTCATTATTAAAGCCTCAATTTCATGATTCATGGCTTCTCTCCAACAAGGGTGTTTGACGGCGTCGTCAAATCTGGTGGGTTCAAACTCAGAAGACAGAGACATGATGTAACGATGATGAGAGGGAGAAATTTGATCATATGTGAGGGAGGCTTAAATTGGATATGAGCAGGTAGAAGATGATTGAACCAATTTAAGAGGAGGGAGATCACACTTGTACTCAGAAATATAAGGTGGTGGTTGGCTAGGTCCACTTGATTGACGAGGTGGAGGATTGATAGGTTGTGGCAAATTGGGTGGAGAAGATGAAGTCGAAAGAGAGGAAGGAGATGGATTTGAGAATTTTGGAGTTAAGGACAGAGGAGAGATATTGTTTGTTGGAGGTGGCATGGGAGGGTTAGTTTTAGTGGATATGGTGGATCCGTCCAGGGGGTTAGAAGTAGTCTAGTCAAAGATGTGGCTTGGCCTAAGGGTGGTGTAGGTAGGAAGTTCGCTGGGCTAATGGGGGTAGTCTGTGGGCTGGTTTTATCAAAGAGAAATTGCATTTCATGAAATAAGACATTTCTGGAAACAAAAATTTCTTTGTTGCTTGTATCAAGAATAACATACCATTTTGTCCCATTTTCATAACCCAAAAAGGCCCATTTTTTAGATTTGGCATCAAATTTGTGTTGTGGGGTGTGTTTTGTAGCAAAGCATAAACAACCAAAAACTTTAAGCATTGAAAAATCGGGTTTTTGTTTATATAAAAGCTCAAACGGGGTTTTATTTAAAATGATGGGAGAAGGAATGCGATTAATTAAGAAATCAACATGCTTGATAGCATACGACCAAAAATTGCTAGGAATTTTTTATTGAAACATAAGAGCCCTAACAACATTAAGGATATGTTGATGTTTGCGTTCAACTCTCCCATTTTGTTGTGGTATGTAAACACAACTGGTTTGATGGATTATGCCCTTTGAAGAGAAAAAATCTTTTATAAAAAATTTCGGTCCATTAACGGAGCGTATACACTTGATGCTTGTTTCAAATTGATTTTTAACTAAAGCAAGAAAATTTTCTATATGTATTTTGACTTCAGCCTTAGAATTTAATAAAACCACCCAAGTGTATCTACTATGATCATCCAAAATGGTCAAGAAATATTTGTGACCATGGATAGAATTTTTAGAAAAAGGGCCCCAAATATCCATATGGATTAAGTCAAAGATTTTAGAACTTCGGTTAGTACTAAGCAAGTAAGGTAATTTTCTTTGTTTTGCTAGATGGCAAATATCACAAATTTCATTAAATTTGCTAGAAATAAAAGGGTACTCTTGGTGTAAAACATTGAGACGATTTTCAGATAAATGTCCTAGTCTAAAATGTCAAAGGGTAGAATCATTGGTATGGTTGATGCTTGCATTGATGATAAAAGGTAGTTGTGAGGATGATTCTTTCTCTTTAATTTCCAAGTGATATAATCCCTCCTTTAATTTAGTCGAACCAATAATCTTCAACGTGTTCATTTCCTGAATTTGACAAGAGTAATGAGAAAAGGTTATAGAATATTTAAGATTGGAAATTAACTTAGAAATGGATAATAGATTAAATGTAAATTCAAGGACATATAAGACATCATGGATGGAAAAAGTAGGTGAAAAATAAATTGTGCCCGAAATGTGAGCTTTAACAACATGTCCATTTGTTAAATTAATATTCACTAATCTTATTTTAGAATGAGTGTGAAAATAATGTAAGGAACAAGTGATATGGTCTGTGGCCCCCGAATCTATAATCCAGGGTTTGTTGTGTGATTTAGTGGTGCTAAGTGTGTGTGTGGTGTTGACAAAAAAAAATGAAAGAGGTACCAAACATATCAAAAAGAGCATTTGGGCTAGAGTGACTAAGGTTGGCCCGAATGGGAATTTCATTTGTATTTGCACCACCAGTTGAGGTCTTTTGGAGTAAAGCCATCAGTTGTTGAAATTGGGCCTGTGTAATGTTGGGACTAGGTGTTGGTACATACCCTTCCTTGCGTTCTTCACCAGATGGGTTTCTACTGCTTCCATCGCTTGCAACGTTGTTGATGGCGCCACCTCTGCTACTGTTAGAATTCCCACTTTTGTTGGGAAGGCAAGGTCGACCGAATATTTCGGGTGACCAGGTGGGTATCCAAATTTTGCATAGCAGACGTCCATCGTATGGCTAAAACGTGTGCAATGTCGCCACTGGGGTCACACTTTTGAGTTAAAGAGGTCGATCTGCCGCCCCCCCCCCCCGCCCCCCTCCCCCCCGCCGACTGTGGAGCGCCGCGGCCTCTGCCTTAAATGGCGTAGCAAATGGATTGGTGTCGAGGGAAGTCGAGGTGGTAGCGGAATGTTGTTGTTCATGCTGAATAATCATCTAAAAGACCCTATTTGTAGAGGGTAAGGGATCCAGGAGAAGGATCTGCGAGCGTACCATGGCGAAGCGCTCATCCAGGCCTTTGAGAAAGCAGATGATGAAATCTTGTTGGTGAAATTCCTTGGCAGAGCACATGCAAGGAACTAGAGGGCGGAAGTTGTCTAGTTCTTCCCATAGTGATTTGAGGTTGGTGTAGTAATCTGTAACTGAACCAAAACCTTGCTTGAGAGAGTAGATTTCTTCTTGCAACTCAGCCACATGTAGCAAATCTCCTTGAGAGAACCTTTCTTTAAGGTCAGTCCAGATTGCAGCAACATTTTCAAAGAAAATTATGCTTTGGGCAATAAAGGGAGAAGCAGAGTTGAGTATCCATGACATGAGAAGCGTATTGCAACGCTCCCAATTAGGAAACAAAGGGTTAGTCGATGCTGGCACAGGGATAGAACCATTGAGGAAACCCATTTTGTTTTTGGAAATCAAGGTCATCCGAATGGATTTGGACCAAGATTAATAGTTGTTTCCTGTAAGAGGAGGAGAGACAATGACTAAGGTGGGACTCTCACTAGGGTGGATGTGAAATGGGCTTGAAGATGTCTGACTTGGGTCAGTGAAAAGGGGAGGTGAAGGAGTCTCCTCATGATCAGAATCGAAGCTCCTGGCCATGGAACCTTAAAAGGCTATTGACACCATAACAAAAAAGAACAAACTAAAATGAAATGATTGGAATAAATTTCTATGTATGCAACAAATCAATGATTACAACTTATATATGAAAGAATACAAAGAATGACCTAAAAGGATAAGATGAATAACTAAAAGAGAGAAGGAGAACATATTCATGTACTATTTACCGCTCATATTCTTGTACTATTTACAACTCATTGCAAATATCCAATCAATATTTTTCTAGCATTTGCTACAGCTCTATAATAAATATCTTTTTCTCTAATAAAATTTATTATTTTTAGATATTTAAAAGAGTTAAATGATAATATATTAATAATATAGCTGTTAACTAATAATAAATTATTGTTGATAAAATTTTTAAGATATTTATAATAAAAATTAATAAATTTATCGTATAAAATTATTTTACAGAATTCAATTTTTCCATCGTAAAATGAAACGCATCAACATTTTAACTCGCAACTTTCTTTCTTGCTTTCTTTCTTTTCGTGGATCCCCCGATCCAAATGGCACTGCCAGATTCATTTGTAGAGTAGCGGTTGACTCGCCCTCGTTCTTTTCTTTTCGTGTCTTTTATTTGTTTTTATGTTTTTACGACACAACCAGAAAAGAAAATAAAGACAAAAAAAATAATAATCAAACTGACTCATATGCGGGATCTCCAAACTGCATTTGAAACCATTTCTCGCGACAAAAAACAAAACCTCCCCAGAGATCGATCGTTGTTCGGAGCCACATACATTGTTTCCACCACGCATAAGGTCCTGTTCCTTACTCACTCTTCTTGCTTTTCTGGATCCACTGTTTTATTTTTTATTAATCTCTGTTCACAACGACGACGTTTTTCTTTCTTTCCGTTATTTACGCGCAACTAATGAGAAACACATGAATCTCGAACGGCATTGTTTGGATCCGTTAATGTTAACGCGCGCGTACCAACAATGTTGGTAGGTAGCTAGGTTCCTTTTAAGCATGGCTTTGATTAACTGGTTGTCTATGGAAAAGGCTTTATCGAAAGAGACAAAATCTACTTCGGTAATCTTCACTTGTCGGAAAGAGGCAAAAAAAAAAAATGTTAACGCGCGTGCTTTGTGGGTGTGCAGGTGGCGAGGAAATGATTGATGGAGTCCGGTAAGAACGAGCGTGTGACGATTCGCGAGTTCTGCGCGAATGGAAGTTGCATGGAAGCGAAGGAACTTGAGGCCAAGCTTGATGAAGGAAATATTCAAGAAGCAGAATCGGCATTGCGTGAAGGGTTGTCACTAAATTTTGAGGTTCGTTTTTTTTTTCCTTCTTAAATGTGTAATATTCTATCTTTTTTAACAACGGAAAACCATGTAACAATGCTGTTATTATTCGTCATCCTAACTAATTCACTGAGCTTCATTATGTGTCTTGCTATTACCATTTAGTGTTGGAGTGGATTTTTTGAATATGATTGGATTTGCAATTTTCAGTAAAATATTTTGGTTTTTGGTCTCTAGCATTGATTATATTTATTTATTTGGTTCCCTTTTTCCTTAAATTTCAATCAAATATTACTCTGGTCCCAGCTCTCAACCTTCTGTTGCAATGTGTTAATACTTTTCAATCATCAACATCTTTATTAGAATTGTTAAAAATGTCTTCTTGGGCTCTGAGATTTGTGATTGCTTTTTGACAAAAGAATTTTTTATGGGTATTATGAGGAATTTGTTTGATGGTAAAGTTTTTTTTTTTTTGCTTAGGGTATGAAGAAAGAATCATTGAGCAAAATAGAAATTAAGTTCTTCTGAATAAAAATTTGCAATGCCTCATCTAGCTAATTGTAGCTTTTTTTCCCCTTCATTTTTAACAAACGTTCAACAACTATGGAGTTCATTTTCTTGTAACTGAGTCAAACCTAAGAATATTTCCTTCTCACAAAATAAAATTTCTTACGTGAGGCAGCATAATTTTTGTTTTTCTATATGATCAGTATCGAGAATTCGATATTACACTTGTATATGAACATTACACATATATTGGATTATAATTTATATGCATGAATTGCATTATGCATTGCATGTAATTGGATTCATGTAAGACCAGATAAATATGCCAACACGAAAATAACATGAAAAATTGATGCAATATGTGAATTTGACACATGTAACCCATTAAGTTTCTTCTATATATAGAGATATGGCATACCTTGTTTCTTATTGGAATTGAATTGGAGAACCATTTTTGGAGATAAATCAATCATATGTTTGAGTTATGCTCCTTGGTCAATTTATACCTTAACAGGAAGCAAGGGCTCTTCTTGGAAAGTTAGAGTATCAGAGAGGTAATGTTGAAGGTGCACTTCGTGTGTTTGATGGGATTGATCTTGAAGCAGCCATACAGCGATTGCAAAGTTCCCTTTCTGAAAAAACACCTGTTAAGAAAGGCCCCACTCGCAGTGAATCACCTTCCTCCGTCTCTCAGCATGCTGCAACTTTGGTGCTTGAAGCCATCTACTTGAAAGCCAAGTCTCTACAAAAACTGGACAAATTTACTGGTATTGTTTTGACTATTGAAAGTTATTCTCTACCTGTTGTTTACGTTTTCTTTCTTCTCTTTCTGAATGGGAATGAATCCTCCATTCCTCCTACATCTTTAATATTCAATATTTACAAAAACAATATCCCACTACATGGATTACATGACACTATTGCTTCTTTAAAAACCAAATTCTAAGGAATATCGATACATTGAAATGCGTGTTTCATGGATTTATGCAGAAGCTGCTAAAGAATGCAAGCGTGTTCTTGATGCCGTTGAGAAGATATTTGGTCAGGGTATACCTGATACACAAGTGGACAACAAATTGCAGGAGATAGTCAGCCATGCAGTAGAGCTCCTTCCAGAGCTTTGGAAACAGACTGGTTGCTATAATGAGGCATTGTCTGCTTATAGGAATGCCCTTCTTAGTCAATGGAACCTTGATAATGATTGCTGTGCAAGAATTCAGATGGCATTTGCTGTGTTTATGCTGTACAGTGGGGTGGAGGCAAGTCCACCTAGTTTAGCCGTTCAGATTGATGGGTCCTATGTACCCAAAAATAATCTGGAAGAGGCAATTCTGCTTCTAATGATTCTTTTGAGAAAGTTTAGCCTTGGTAAGATAAATTGGGATCCTTCTATTATGGAACACCTGACTTTTGCACTTTCAGCATGTGGTCAAACTTCTATTTTGGCAAAGCAATTTGAAGAGTTGGCACCTGGTGTATATCACCGTATTGACCGATGGAATTTTTTAGCTCTATGTAATAGTGGAGCTGGAGAAAATGAAAGTGCTTTGAATCTGCTAAGGATGTCATTGCATAAACATGAAAGACCAGATGACCTTATATCATTATTATTGGCTGCGAAGATTTGCAGTGAGGATCCTCATCATGCTGCTGAGGGAGCAGGATATGCACAGAGAGCAATCAATATTGCTCAGGGCTTAGATGGGCATTTGAAAGGTGTGGGTCTTCGGATGTTGGGGCTTTGCCTGGGAAAACAAGCTAAGGTTTCTTCTTCCGACTTTGAGAGGTCTATGCTTCAATCCAAAGCTCTGCAATCATTGGAGGAGGCAGTTAGACTGGAGCAAAACAATTATGATCTAATTTTTGAGCTGGCTATTCAATATGCTGAGCACCGAAATTTAACTGCTGCTTTATCCTGTGCCAAGCAGTTCTTTGACAAAACTGGTGGCTCTAAATTAAAAGGTTGGAGATTGCTTGCTCTGGTTTTGTCTGCACAAAAAAGATTTTCAGAGGCTGAAGTGGTGACTGATGCTGCTTTAGATGAGACTGCAAAATGGGAGCAGGGGCCACTACTCAGGCTGAAAGCCAAGCTGAAGATCTCCCAATTACGACCCATGGATGCTATTGAAATTTACCGTTACCTTCTTGCATTGGTTCAAGCCCAGAGGAAATCGTCTGGGCCTCTCAAACTTAGTTCACAGGTATGATTATGCAATCTTCTTTTCTTCAATAGATCTTGTGTTTAAATTTGATGATGATGATATAACTTTGATGTGAGTGTGTTAGATTATAATTGCAATATGATTAAATTATTTCAATTACATCCTATGGTGAAGGATTTGGCTTTACATTTTCGTACTAGCTGGATAACGTGTGATGAGGGAACTGGATTTTCTCTAATATTGCTGTTAATCTAATGCTCTTTGCTAGAATAATGTGCAGGTCTTGTATCACATGTTTAATGAGTTTATGCACCACATGTTAAATGCATTTAGTTTTTGTAGAAAATAGTATTTAGGAAGTAGCACCCATTTAGTCTTTGCCTTGGAAATAATTCCTACTTAGTCTACTAAGAGTCTATAAATATAGATGTTCAGCACAACCTAAGTAAAGCACATTTAATCAATTTCACTTAAACAATTTCATCCATTCTTTCTCTCCCTCCCTCCCTCTCTCTCTCTCTCTCTCTCTCTCTCTCTCTCTTTGAACTAAACATGGTATCAGAGTGTTATCATCCACCGTAACATGTCTTGTCACAGTTTTGCTGCAATGTTCCTAAACATGCATCTATTTTGTCAATCTCCAGCTTCTGTTAGAGTGTTTAGTGGTTTTTTTATGGTCTAATCAAGCCCTATGTTGCCTTTCCAATTCAGTTTAGTGGACCCATATTTATTTAAAGAAAAGGGAGATTTATTTGTTACAGGCTTAAAAAGCTTAATAAGCTTTAGCTTGAGGGGTAGAGTTAAAAATTAGAATAATGTGCAGTTCGTGTATCAGATGTTAAATGAATTCAAGCGTCACATGTTAAATGCATTTAGTTTTCAATTTTCATTGGAATTAGTAATTAGGAAGTAGCACCCATTTACTCTTTGCCAAAGAAATAATCCCCACTTAGTCTATTAAGAGTCTATATAGACGTTCTACCTAACCTAAGGATAAGTAAAACACGTACAATCTATTTCTTTCAAGAAATTCCATTCTCTCTCTCTCTCTCCCCTCTAGATTTAACACTCTTAATAAGATTCCAATTATGTGTGCCTTTTTGGTTGCCTAGTTGTTTCCTCCATTTAATTGGTAAAGAAGCAGATATTTCAATCTTTAGAAGAAACCTAAGCATGAAGTTTATACCAAACAAAAATAACAGAAGTGGAAAAGGTTGAAAATTTTGTTTATAAAGGTGTCTGTTATTTAGGGAGCTTTATCTTTATCTTGTAAAAATGAGTTCTTCATAGGTGTTCCATAATCTTCAGAGAAAAGATCACTGGAATTTAAGAGATTTTTTCTTAGTATGATGTTCTCATTTATGGTTCTTATGGTGGTTGCTTTTCATTGCCATTGTTTACATTGAAGTAAGAATGCTTGATTCTCCTTTTATTTTGGTTTTATAATGTTGAGATTATAGGTTTTATTTTGACAAAGGAAATGGAGAGAACAGAGACTAAATACTCTGAAATTGATATTAACATAATGTAATTTGGTGGTAAAACATAAAGCACATCCCTATTTACATTAATAATCCTTAATAAGGTAATGGAAACCAAGGAAATTGGGAAACTAGTCCTAAGAAATAATCTTAAGTCCTAAGATACTCTAAAATGTTCCGAGATATTTTTCACGCATTCTAACATACGGAAAGGATGTTTTTGTTTAACAAGGATGAAGAACAGAGGAGAGAAGGTTTTTTCCCAAGAGATTTTTCATTACTTCACGGGACTCTTCTTTTATAAACTGCTGATTCCAAAACTAATCTTACTTTTACCTTATGAACTCTTTGCAGGTTGAGGATTATACAATAAATGAATTTGAAGTTTGGCATGGTCTGGCAAATTTATATGCAAGCCTTTCTCACTGGAAGGATGCTGAAATCTGTTTGCAAAAGGCCAGAGAATTGAAGGAATATTCAGCAGCAACAATTCACACTGAAGGCAAGAACTGAACCTTTATGCTGTTAAAAATTTCTACTTTAGCTTATTCAACATGTGTTTTCCCTCTTTTTTAATCAAATTGATATCAAGGGGGAAGCAGGATCATGGATTCAATCCCTTGCCTGCAAAACTCTTACCTAAGGGGATTTGGAGTGCACTTATGGATGTGATCATTGGTGAAAGGGATGTTAGCTTGTTTGGATTTGCGATTGTTTCCCAAGTCCTTGCATCAAACTCCCATGTCCAAGTAAAAGCAACTCTGTAGCTTCTAATTATCAAGTCATTTATACATGCTCTCGGTTTTTAACATGCAACCAAACACCCACACATTTAGCAATGGAGGGGAAAATGTCTCCAATCAACTATTAAAGTTTCTTATTACCATAGTTGTGTCTTTGAAACGTTTCCACCATTGCTTAAATGAATGAATAAATTTCACCATGTTAATTGGTGGCCAAAAGCCTGAGCAGGATCCATGCATATAAACTTATATATAATAAAGGCAAGTGGTGGAAGAGCACAAGCTGGAATGAGGCAAAAATTAAGAATTATCTGCTTTCATGGCTGTACCTCATCATTGACATTTTATATTTTGCAATATGTTGTACCAGGTATTATGTTCGATGGTCGTGGAGAATATCAAGAAGCTCTTATTGGTACTTTCAATGCGGTCCTATTTGAACCAAACTATGTGCCAAGCAAGATCTTGATGGCTTCTTTGATACTGAAAATGGGTTTTAAAGCTTCACCTGTTGCTAGAAGCTTACTTTCTGATGCACTTAGAATAGAACCCACTAACCGTATGGCTTGGTATTACTTGGGATTAACTCACAAGGCTGACGGCCGATTAGTGGATGCTGCAGATTGCTTCCAGGCAGCTTCCATGCTTGAAGAATCCGATCCCATTGAAAATTTCAGCTGTATGCTTTGACTAGATTCCATTCTCAAACAGTTAACTCTGCAGTCAGATTCATATCATTTTGTCAGGGTTTTTTGATACGAGACCCCAGATGTTTCATGGAAGGCAATTCTACTCGAGACAAGTAGGGTTCTGTTGTCAGTTTTGAAAATGTGTCTTTTTTCTTTCTTTCTTTTTTTCATTTTAATGTCCTATCTTAAGAAACTAGGCACGAAAAATAAGAGTTGGGTTAAATCATAAAGTAGGAAATAAGATAACAAGGGGGTTGATGCTAGTCTGGTGGTAGGGGGGGATGAATTGTAAAGAACTTGAGAGTTTTTATTGTGGTTCGGTTCCTCTTTTGCCTTGTAAATGTGAGATGCTTACTCGTTAACTATCATTCAGAGAAAGTAAACTGTAAAAATTCAATTTTCTTCTTTTTTATTTGCCTAGATTTAGAAGGTTCTATCCCTGAAGGATACAATTTTTGTTCACTTATGATGTTATGTGTGTACATTTGTGTCGAACAAGGAGGTTGCTTCTCGTGTAGTTAGCTCAAAAATGTTGCCACCTTAATAGGTGATATATACTCAGTAGTGTGTTACATACAATAATCTTTTGCTTAATGAAAGTAAACATGATTTTTCTGTGTTCTGTTTCACGAGAAGAGGAAACTCAGGATCCTCGAGTTTTGCTCATACGTACTAGTCAAAATTAATTGACCGTATTGTTGTTTCTTGGCTGAAGCACCTACTTAAAAGTTTTCCCTTTGACGTGTGTACATGCTGTAATCCGTGCGGTTCAGTGTATCTTTAGATTAGATGCGCATTCGTAAAATTGATTCGAAATTATATTTATTTTACAAAATTAATTTTAAATTGATGTGATTTATTTTTGTATATTTTTATTATAAAGGTAAGTTAAGCATAAAATTTAATATAAATTTTTTTATCTAGCACAAGTTATCTTATGTTCAAATTCTAGATTATTTTTTACATAAAAGTAAACGGGTTCATCTAAAATCAATTTTGAATTTGGACATAAAACCAAACATGCACTTATTATTAGTGTAAAAAATGTAGACAAACCATTTTTTCTCCAATGTTGATTCATGAATAAATATGAAATTAATGAGTAATTTTTTTATTGACTATTGTGTTGAAGTTATATTTGAAATTACATAAGAGTGCGTCATAATAATTTTTTTTTACTTCTTATTTTTTAACTTTTAGGATATTAGTTAGCATTTTTTTATATCTATATTATTTCTTTGATTATTTAATAAAAGGTTTAGGTGAGTTGAATCTCAAATATTTATTAAAGTCATGACAGACCTTAAGATTCAAAGAATGCTTACAAAGATACTTATAGATTATCCACTAATAAAGTTGACACATTGTTAAAAAGAGAATAAAACACTGTCTTTTCTGTTATTGACTACTAATATTTATTGATTATATTTATATCTATATTATAGATCAAGTAAAATATTTTATAAAAGGAAACCGCCATGTGTCAATTGATTATATTTATATCTATATTATAGATCAAGTAAAATATTTTATAAAAGGAAACCGCCATGTGTCAATTTTGGAGCATGTTTACAAAGAATAATATCTTATAGCACCACCAGATGCTTTTCATGCAAAATAATTTATGAACAACTTTAACATGCAAAATTAGAAAATCATTTTTTTTATCTTCTTATTTGTCACAATTTCACAATCATCCTTATATTTAGTATGAATATTTATTTTTTCCACAATTATCATTGATTTCTTTCATTTTTTATTTGATTTTATATTTATCTCTCCTAGTATTTCTCCCGTGTCAATTTTTTTTTGTTACATGTTCTGAACAATCAATCCCATTTTTACTCCTTTTCTTTTTTTGTTTTTACACTTTCTCTATTTGAGAGGTTTCTATTTTTTTTGTCACTTTTATGTTTTCTACAGTCTATAGTGGTATGTGATCTTCCCCAACTTCCTGTAATAACATCTTCAAAGAATTCGAAAAATGAGAGTCGGGAAGAAGATGATCTTCTAAACAAGATTTTTTTTGTCTTGGGGGTTATTTGATTCAGTGTTGTTTAGGGATAATTTGATTTGATGCCATGTAATTTTTCCTAAAAAACAAAAACTAACATATAATTATTTCATATAATTTATAAGATTGGAATGCCCATTTAAATTATTTATTTATCGTCACCCTGTTTATGTATTTATTACTATACATGTTTTTAATCCTAAATAATTCAATAACATCTTAATGAATCATAAATTAAAATTGATTATTAATTTAAAATTGACGATTACTTTGACCTTAAAATGTAATGTCCATTTTGTTTAAATTGATTTTTCCTTCAAATTCACCTGAACATGCATATCCACTTAAATAATTATAATAGTTTAAACCGATATATATATATATATATATATATATATATATATATATATATATATAAATTAATTAAGATAATTACACCACCTATATTTTTTAGTATAGAAAAGTAAAAATATTGTATATCAAAGTAAATATAGTATTTTAAAATAATTTTGTAATTATTAATTATACTTGTTATATGTAATTTAATTTTTATTAAATATATTTATTAAATATTGCTGAAAAATACTTTTTTATATGTTAAAATATATAATTTTTAAATATGTTAATTAAAACTTATATATTGTGGTATGATTTTTTTTATAGATCACAAGTATTCTCCAAAGGAATTCATGTTTGAGTATGTGATGTGATCTTTATTGGGAGCAGGTAGCTTGGTACAGGTCACAAAGTTTGGATGACACTATTTCCAGAGATGGAAACGCCACAAGGGTTAACCTAGAAAGAAGCTTTCACAAAAATACACACGTATTTTCTCAAAATGCCAAAAGTCCCTTTTTGAAAATGAGTTCAATAAGTGAGACGGAAAACACCAATTTTATTTAATTAAAATTACAAAAGAAATAGAAAAATATTAGACACGGGTCTTCAAATTAGTTTGGGTATTCAGCAACAATCAAGATTCTTAGTAGTGTCTTTGGGTCTTCATCCTTCTCCACTTGGGCCTTGTCAAGTATGGTTGATACCATTTGTTGGAGGGTATCCCCTGACTATTTGGTCCTACTCCTCATCATAGGTCTCTGTATTTGGGCAGCTTTGGGATTCTAATCATTTCCTCCTTCTTGGAAAGCATTTGCCCTCAAATCTTCAGAATCATCACCTACAATAAATGGAGTCAAGTCAACAACATTAAATGAATAACTTATTCCATAGTTACCTGGAATATCGATCTTGTAAGGATTGTCATTGATCCTCTCTAGTACTTGGAAAGGTTTGTCTCCTCTAGGTTGAAGTTTGGACTTCCTTTGTTCAGGGAACCTCTCCTTCCTCATGTGTACCCAAACTCAATCACCTAGTTCAAGTAGCACTTTCTTCTTGTTCTTGTTGGTTTGCTTGGCATAGCTTTCATTCTTCTTTGTAATTTGAGTCTTCACTTGCTCATGCAATCTTTTCTCATATTCAACTTTAGCCTACTAAGAGTCAGCGTAAAATTGATTTGAAATGATATTCATTTTACAAAATTAATTTTAAATTTATGTGATTTATTTTTGGATATTTTCATTATAAAGGTAAGTTAAGCATATAATTTAATATAATTTTTTTTTATCTAGCACAAGTTATCTTATGTTGTTTTAATTCTAGATTTTTTTCTTACATAAAAGTAAACCGGTGAAAATTCATCTAAAATCAATTTTGAATTTGGAATGAATTATCTAATATAAAACCAAACATGCATTTATTAGTGTGGAAAATGTAGGCAAACCATTTTTTTCTCCAATGTTAGACTAATGAATAAATATGAAATTAATGAGTGATTTTTTTTATTAAATATTGTGTTAAAGCTATATTAAAAATTACATAAAAGTGCATCATAATATATATATATATATATATATATATATATATATATATATTTGATTTTTTAACTTTAAGAATATTAATTTGCATTTTTCTAAATATATATTAAGATACGTATATCTATATATATATTATTTCTTTGGTTGTTTAATAAAAAGTTTAGATGAGTTGGATCTCAATGATTCACTGACGTCAAGATAGATTTTAAGATTCAAGATAGATCTTAAGATTCAGAGAACGCTTACAAAAATACTTATAGATTACTTACAAATAAAATTTTTACATCGTCAAAGAAAAAATCAAACATGATCCTTTTGAGATATGAGTCAATTTGTTACCCACGACAAATCTTTATCGATTATATTTATATCTATATTATAGATAAAGTAAAATGTTTTATAAAAAATGTCATGTGTCAATTTTGGAGCAAGTTTACAAAGAATCATATCTTATAGTGCCACACGACCACCAGATGCTTTTTATACAAAATAATTTATGAACAACTTTGAAATGCAAAATTAGAAAATCATTTTTTATTTCTTATCTTCTTATTTGTCACAATTTCACAATCATCCATATATTTAGTATGAATATTTATTTTTTTTCACAATTATCATTGATTTCTTTCATTTTTTTATTTGATTTTATATTTATCTCTCCTATTATTTCTCCAATATCAATTTTTTTTGTTACATGTTCTGAACAATCAATCCCATTTTTCCTCTTTTTCTTTTTTGTTTTTGCACTTTCTCTTTTTGAGAGGTTTCTATTTTTTTTTTGTGTGACTTTTATGTTTTCTACCGTCTATAGTGGTATGTGATCTTCCCCAACTTCCTGTAATAACATCTTCAAAGAATTCGAAAAATGAGAGTCTAGAAGAAGATGATCTTCTAAACAAGATTTTTTTTTTCTCATCAATTGGGGGTTATTTGATTCAGTGTTGTTTAGGGATAATTTGATTTGATGCCATGTAATTTTTCCTAAAAAACAAAAACTAACATATAATTATTTCATATAATTTATAAGATTGGAATGCCCATTTAAATTATTTATTTATCGTCACCCTGTTTATGTATTTATTACTATACATGTTTTTAATCCTAAATAATTCAATAACATCATAATGAATCATAAATTAAAATTGATTATTAATTTAAAATTGACGATTACTTTGACCTTAAAATGTAATGCCCATTTTGTTTAAATGAAAAAAAGAATTATTGACTTTTTATTATAAATAACATTTTAAATAGAAATAAATTGATTTTTCCTTCAAATTCACTTGAGCTGAACATCCATATCCACTTAAATAATTATAATAGTTTCAAACTGATATATATATATATATATATATATATATATATATATATATATATATATATATATATATAAAATTTAAATTAATTAAGATAATTACACCATATATATTTTTTTAGTATAGAAAAGTAAAAATATTTTATATCAAAGTAAATATAGTTTTTTAAAATAATTTTTTAATTATTAAGTATATTTGTTATGTGTAATTTAATTTCTATTAAATATTTCTGAAAAATACTTTTTTTTATACCACAAGTATTCTCCATGGAAGGAATTCATGTTTGAGCCTATTATGAATACTAAAATTTTCCATCTAAGTATTTAATGCATCTAACTTAGTAGCACGTATTCTACATGGATATTAAATTCACATTTTATAATTTATAAGAGTAATTTTTATATTATATAATATATTGTTAATTATTTAGTTTCAATTTTAATACATGTATCTTAATATATATGTCAAGAAATAGTTAAATATATTTTTATATATACACATGCTTTAGAAAATTGTTATTATTGGGGTGTTTTATATAGGATTTCCTTCATTTTGACAATTTTTTGTATGTTCTCTTTTGACTTTCTTTTTTAAAAAATGATTTAATTTTTTTTTTATATTTTTTTTGTAACTGTATTACTTATACAAAGTATCCAATGGCTTTGCTGATTAGACTGATCAAAAAGTAACATCTGTCCGCATGGCAAAATATTCTTTAATAATTCGTTTTTAAATTAAACTAATTAAGTAAATATGTTAAAGTTATCATATATACAAAAATATTATAAGAAGTAAGATTAATTTATTGGAAATAATGATAAAAATTAAAAGAATCATTTGGATATATTGTAGGTATGTTGTAGTTAATTTATTTTTTGTTTGATTTAAGTATTAATAATATAACTAATAATTTGTAAATTTATTAAAATAAATGTTTATTTAATTTTTTAAATAATAATATATTATTTATAATATTAAATTAAATTTTTTAAAATTTAAAAAATATATTTTCAGAAGAAAAAATGTATCAAACTGCAAAATTTTATATAGGCGAGTAATTATATACTGTGTTGGAAAAAAATGTATCAAAATTTTTAATAACAATATATAATTTTATTACATTAAATACTAATAGAATAATTATATTAAATATTGATAAATAATACAATGTACACCAGAATCCATAAAATGTAAAAAAAAAATATTTGTACCTCACAAAAAAAAGAAATATATAATCGGTAAATTAATTATACTTGCAAATTATATAAAATTATGATAACTAATAAAAATTTTCATAATTATAATAAATTAAATATCATATAATATAAATTTTTCAAAATCAATTCAGTGTTGATTATTAATTCTTTAATCTCATACATCATTTAAATTATAATTATTTTTAAATAGAAGAAATGTCTCATTTAATAGTATCATAATCAATTAATGAAATAACAATCATTAAAATAAATTAATTAAATTGAATAATATTATTAATAATTTTTGAGAGAATTAATATGAGATTGTTAGGTGATATTAACTCATAAAAGCAAAACTATATATATATATATATATATATATATATATATATATATATATAACTTATTTTATATATACAAATATTTTAAAAAAATATAAATTGTTTTAAATATAAATAGCGTAGTAACTCGTACCTTGTATGGGTGTTATATTAAGGTTATAATTAATATTTTTTTATATATTATTATATATTTTATTATATTTCTAAATAATTTTTTGATTTTACAAAAATATATATTATTAGATATTTATATAAGTAATTTTATATTAAAAAAATATTTTTAATATTTAAATGTGTATCTATTTTAAGTAAATATATATTCACATGTATATTTTATCTAGAGGTGAGCATAATTCACTTCAGTCCACAAACCTGACCCGATCTGAAATTTATTTGGATAGGTTCGTTTTTTAAGATTAGACCCATTGTATTTTTTTACAATAGGTTATAATTACATTTCAGGTCGTTCCAACCCGGTTTATTATCTAATATTCTGTTAAAAAGTATATTTTCTTAAAATAATTGTGTATTAATAATTTTTTTATTTGATAGTTAATATTTTGTATATAATGATGTTATATTTATAATGAAATTTTTATTTTAATATATATATATATATATATATATATATATATATATATATATATTATAAAATATACCTTAATTTAAGTTTTATACTTTTTTAGATAATGTTAAAATTAGTATTTTGCATCTAAAAATTAGGTGGACCAATGATGTCTCACGTATTTTGGGTCATAATTTGGGATGAAAATGAACTGAGCCACTTGTCAAGGGCCTATGGCTCGGTGTATTTAAGACTCGGCTCGACTTGTTTACTATAAAAGTCAAATTTAAGCTTTTTTAAAAAAAAATTAGATAAAAAGGCAAAAGTCAAACTATAACAAAAACTAGTTAAGCTTGACAAGCCGGCTTGTTTAAGTAATAATAATAATAATGAATTAGAGGATGAAGTGACATAAAATGTTAGAGAGTTCACTTGCATGGAGAAAATTTTCAAAAAGAAAAAGACTCATGTTAAAAGGATAATGCAACTAGATTAATACTTCCAAAGAAAAGAATGTTTTGCAAAAAGATTTTCAGACAATTTAAATATTTTTATTTGGCTATATTAATATAAATCATCTCTAATTCATATATTTTTTAATATTATGCTCTCTTTTTTCATTTTCTTTTGATATACTTTGTGTTTTAATAACTTGAATTCAATATGATTTTGTTTATCAATTATTTTTGGATTTATAGGTTAGTTATACGAAATTTTATAAGTTTCTTTTTTTTAGTTAGTATTTCATAAGTTTTAAAACAATTAATTGGTTAAAGACATCTTTAGGCAGACTTTTTAAATAGACTAGTAGGTCAAGCTAGACTTTTGTACATCGAGCCCAGCCTTCAAAAAAAGCCTAGTAATGAGCCAAGCTCAAGTCTTGCGTATTCAACTCAAGTCGAGCTCAAGCCTAATAAAATTTGACTTGATTCGACTCATTTTCACCCTGATGCATCAAGTAAGGTTTAGATTTTAAAAGATGACCCTTTCATATCAGATAAAAGTAAGGTTTAACCCATCATATGTTCAAGCCTGATTTGGTAAACATTTTATTTGACCACGAACATTTATTTTGTAAATTTTGATTCTATGTCAAACATTTTCATTAAATTAAATGACATTATTAATTCAAAAAATGTTTTTTTTGTCAGTTTTAAACAAATGTATATAGACAATAATGTTGACCATGATTTTTATTAAATAAATAATTCCTGTTAATTAATATTAATTTATTATCAGATTTCTAATCAATAAGTTTATATTGGGTAAGTTTTTAAATTTATTTTAATTATTATTACAAATTATACTCACATTTAATATTTTAAATTCTTATTTATCATTTTTTAAAATTATTTATTTACTTCAGGAAATTATTAAATTACAAATGAAAATCATAATACATTTATTTTGGAGATATTAAATATTAAAATCATAATAATAAATGTGTTGTGGCATAATTGGTTGAACCACTCCATCTTTTTTGTCACCAAAGTATTAAATTGGCTCTTAATTATAAATTGATTTTCTATCATAAAAATATTATATTGTTTCCATTATGGACATTCTCATTAAAATCATAATTATTCTCAAATAAAAAATGCTATTTTCTTTTCAAATTTACATAAGTATGATTTTTATCAAAACCTATTTTTATATTTTTCATATGTTAATCAATATTATTTCAAAAATGGAAGTCAATACATATTTATAGTTTGTGTATTTCGTTCATATGATTTTCAAACGAATAGTAATGTCGTTCTCAAATAAACATGCACAATCACACACACACACATTTTCTGCTATTTATAAGGATAAAAAAGTAATTTTTTATCCTAAAAAAGAAACATTTACCAGCTTATGTTTTTGTTGTTAAAATAGTAATTTTAACTTTTCTTGCACCTTTTAAGGATAAAAACAGTAATTGTAAAAGTACTTTTTATATTAGAATAACTATTATAATTATAACTTTATATTTAAAAAAAAATTATATTTTATTTAAAGGTATTATATTTTTATTTAAATCGTGATATGTAAATTTAAATAAATAATAAATTAAATACCTTTTTTATTTTACATTTCCAGTTTATAATTAAACAGATAATAATTTTATATCAAAAAATATTTTTGTATAAAATTTTAACACTTAATTTTAAAATAAAAATAAATTAATGAAAATTGGAAATTATTTTAAATTTAAAAATGATAGACCTTTGTTTTTTCCCATTTAATTAATTAAAATTAACTAAAACTATTATTTCCTAATTACAAATTAATATTAAATCGCATCTTGATTATATGCATCCAAATTAAAATCACGTTAACTAAACAATTATTTATTAACCATGAATTACAAATTGTTAATTGTATTTAATATCTTGAAATTTCATTTAATATTTTTATACTCTTTATATAAGATGAATTTAACAAGAAGAATTAATAATTAAATAAATAAATCTGATATTTAAAATTTTATATTTTTGTATTTCAGTTTTCCAGTTTATAATTAAATAGATAATAATTCTATTTTTAAAAAAAATTAAACATGATTTCAACGTTTAATTGTAAAAATCCAAAAAATTTACGGAAATAAAATATTATTTTATAATTAAAAATGGTAGACTCTGGGAATATTTTTCAATCAAAAAATTAATTTAAAAATCGGACAAATGTTTTTTTATATTTCATAATTTATTTTTCTATCAAAAAATTAATTTGAAAACGGGAAAAATATTTATTTTTTATTTTATAATTGAAGGTGATATAGTAATAGTAATAATTTATGTATTAGAATTTAATTTATTTGATTTTGTTTCAAAATATCATTATGGTTCCTAATCAAATCATGTTCAATACCATTAAAGTATTTTTGACAAAAATTTCAGAAATTCTCCAATTAATGTAAATTAAATTGAACCAATTTTTTTATGAAAATATCTTTTACCACTTAAGTTGAATCAATTGAAGAATGTTCGTGCCAATTAATATTAATTAAGAATTTGAAGCAATTAAATAATATTTTTGTCAATTAATTATATGTCTTATGTTTTTTACTATTAAACAAAAAAAAGTTCTCCTGTTTCACTATATTTAATGTTTTTTTGAATTATTTCAAAATTTGGTTTAGATCTAACTACTACGCTTGATTTGTGGGATGTATTTGTTTAATTATTTCCAAATTTCAACAACTGCACAGTATTTTCCGTATTAAAAAATTCTTGATTTGAAGAATTGAATGAATAAATTGGAGTGTGATTGAATACGAAATTGTTTTTATTTTTATTTAAACTGCAATATGTAATGTTTAAGGACTTTGTGTGTTTGCTAGCTGATTAGAGAGGTATCAGTTATATTAGTTGTGGTCTTGATTTTCCTATGAAACTTCCAACTTTCATTCATTGTATTTGGAAAAGGGCACCAAGCCCATAAAATTGCAAACACATTCAGATAAGTAGGAGAGCCACAATTGGTATACTAGAAAATAAGACTTTACTATTAATTGATTCTATTCATTACATTGATTTTATTTTTTTTTTGCATTTTTAATTCTCGATATTCAAAATCTGATATTATTATTTTTTGTTTCTTTTCACTATCGTAACCTATAACACATATGGAATATTACATTGTCATGCATTTCCAAGTTTACCATCCAATCAACTTTAAGATTTTTTATTTTCATCATTTAATTTATTTAATTTTAAAATAACTATCTAATTTATTTTTAGTTTATTTATTTTACATGTTTTTCAGGTTCTTTGCTTAACCTTTGGATATGTTCTTTTTTTAGACACGATATTTTACGCATACTTTCTATTAATCGTCTCTCTTTTTTTTTTCCTTCCTGATGTTTTATGTGCATTTTAGATTTAATATATTTTCATAATTTCCAAAAGTTTCTTGAAGCTTTGCGAAGTTATTAGACATCGTGATACCTAAGAACTCAGAAGGCGTGTCGGAGTGATATTTTATGA
>NC_038252.2:21543570-21544787 GCF_000004515.6 Glycine max | reverse complement strand
AAAAAAGAAGTACACCTTTTTTTAAGACGGCACGCTGGTCGGTATGTAGTATGTTTTCGAACCGCCCTTAGTTTATTTATCTTTTTCTCTCTCAATCTTACCTTTTTTAATTTACTTCTTCTTTATATTTTATATTATTTCTCTCAATCATATATACCATCCTTTTATTTGTGCCGTCAATTCACTACAAAACTCCCTATTATTGTGACACTGACACAACTATAAACTACATAATAACATTAAGACCATTGATTTGGACAAATGCAAATTTAAAAGGTCTTGGCACAACAAAAATCTTTAATTTAATACATTTGAAATATTTATCTTTTTTATCTTTTTTTAATTTTTAAAAAGTCAACAATCAAGAGAACAACAAAGGGAGAAAAATTAAAGAATACAAGGCACATAAAATATTTGCATTGCATTTCATTGTGCATTTGTTGTTGTTATTTTGGGTTTCTTTTTATCATCTTTGTATTTGCAAAGAACTTCAATTAATCAAAGGGGATTGTCATGGTTTTTTTAACTGTCAATAGATTTTTTTTATGGGTTTTCATTTTTGTGTTTTGGACTTTATTCAATTATGTAGATTATTGATTTTATATATTTATGTTAATTATTTTTTTTATAATCTTTGAAATGTATTTAATCCTTGCAAAAGTTTAATTTTGAAAATTCAATTAAAATCTAACAAATTATCTTTAAAATATTTGTATTATCTATTGAGATGAGATTGAACCAAAAACATTATTAGGAAATATAATATGATGGTTAAGGGAGAGGATCTTCTCCAAACCATATAGAACCAAAACATTATTTAAATATTTTAGCACTCGAATTTTGTAGAAAGAACGTGAATAACCTGTTTTTTTCATTACTTTTGATTAGCTTCAATCTCTTTTTTTTTCATAATCCTGCATAAAATAGGAAACTAAATAATTTGATTGATATCCAATTTTTGTTGGATAGTTGCATCGTACAATGGATAAATAATATATGTTTCACATGTTTTGTAGTTTAATTCTTTATCATGGTTGTGTTATGATAAGTCCTTAAGTATTTGATAGAAAAGTAAAATTTGTTTTCCATAGTTGTTAAATATATATATATATATATATATATATATATATATATATATATATATATATATATATATATATATATATATATATATATATATATATATAAAGAGCAAAATTAATATGTGCAGTCTTTGA